>NC_079229.1:14879021-14891521 GCF_029633865.1 Lampris incognitus
GGCTCCCTCCCACATGTTTGGGAACAGGCTGAACCCCAACTCTGCCATGGCAGCCCTCATCGCCCAGTCTGAGGCGTCACCAGCAGGTAGGGGAGTGTGTGCTTCTGTATGTCATTTACATACGTGTGTGTGTGTGGATAAGAGAGAGAGAGAGATAATGAATGGGTCATGTCCCTGGGTCAAGGGTCATTAGTTGTGATATTTGCAGGCTCCTCCTGCACAGCTCCAGTTACACACCCCCTTGTCTCTCTTTTTCGGTTTCTTTCCCACTCATTCACTCACTCTAGCATGCACCCATACATACACACCCAACCAAAGAATGTTTGTGCACAAATGGTCATATAAGTGAGGTTGATCTGTGTAAGCATACAGCTTTCCAACCAAGGTCATGAGCCTTGACCAAGGAGCAGCGTAGAGAGGGGAGGCAAAACAGAGATGAAGGAAGAAGGTAGGAAGTAGAAAATGAAAAGGAGAAGGCGATGGAGAAAGGTAGCTGGTTCCTGCTGCAGGCCTGTAGTCATCAGAGCCAGATCCGCTTTGACCTGCAGGTCACCTCACTAATCAGCCTGTGACAAGGGGCCATAGTGTGTGTGTGTGTGTGTGTGTGTGTGTGTGTGTGTGTGTGTGTGCGTGCGTGCGTGCGTGCGTGCGTGCGTGCGTGCGTGCGTGCGTGCGTGCGTGCGGTCAGCACCATATGTGACTTTAGAAACCAGTCAGTTTGTAATGAAAAATGTGAAATAATCCTTTACCGATAAATTCTTTCGTCAACTTCAAATTGTTCCATCAGTTTCTTTACATTTTGCTGAGTAAAGCGATGTGATTTGAGCTGGTTCGAACACTGGTTGTTTTTATTGCCAGAGGGCGGAGTCAGGTTAGAAAGGGTTGGGGGGGGGGACTTAAAAAAGGAGGGAGTGGGCCTCGAGTAGTGTGACCCGGTGGGGTAAAAACTGGGATTGACTGTCAGAGGGAGTTCTGTGTGTGTGTGTGTGTGTGTGTGTGTGTGTGTGCGTGCATGTGCGTGCACGCCCGTGACGAGAGAGCCCACATGCTTTTGTACGTGCATGTATACTGAAGGTGAAAGAGTGAGCTTGTGTGTGTGCGTGTGTGTGTGTGTGTGTGTGTGTGTGCGTGCATGTGCGTGCACGCCCGTGACGAGAGAGCCCACATGCTTTTGTACGTGCATGTATACTGAAGGTGAAAGAGTGAGCTTGTGCGTGTGCGTGTGTGTGTGCGTGCGTGCGTGCGTGGGCATGTGTGATTCATTACTCTGGTTGAGGAAAATGAAAAGAAGCGTCTGGCCAGAGGCCCACAGGGAGAGAGAGGGAGCGAGAGAGTGTGTGTGTGTTTGATTCAGTGGAGGGGGAGAGGGGGAACGAGGTAGCAGCACATGCAGTTTGAATGAGGGCTCGTGTCTAAAAGAGATACAAAGGAAGAGATTGAGTTCGTAGGTTGCGGAGCAGTTGGTTTTAACTGTGCAATTGATTTTCTGCATGTTTCTTTGTGTGTGTTTGTGTGTGTGTCCGTCCGTGTGTGTGTGTGTGTGTGTGTGTGTGTGCAGATCAGGAGGTAGGAGACAGCAGCAGCGGTGTTGGAGCTCAGGGCTTCTCCATAAGAGCCTCTCCCAAGACCACCCCACGGTGAGTACACGCTCACTCATACACAGATGCTCTTCTCTCTCTCTCTCTCTCTCTCTCTCTCTCTCTCTCTCTCTCTCTCTCTCTCTCTCTCTCTCTCTCTCTCTCTCTCCCTCCCTATTTACATTCCACACTGCCCCCCTAACCACCAACCCCCTTTCACCCATCCCCCCTCTCCTCTCTTTCCCTCTGCTGGCCCCTCGTCTCCACCTCTTTCTGGTTCCTCACAAATGCACACACACACACACACACACACACACACGCACACACAACCACACACACACATTCTCCTTCTCGCTCGTACCCCTACAGGCGATTCTCTCTCTCTCCCAGCCAGAGATAAGTTGTGTTTTTGAAGGTGGGAACAGGCCTTCAACTGCACTTTGATTTTTTTACCCCCCTGTTTATTTTTTCACGGAAGGACAGTTGGACTGGTCTCTGCCTCCTCCCCCTCCCCGCCAGTCCCGTTCAGGAATCTTTGTACGGATTTGTACAGATGGAAATATTGATGAAAACAAGTGTTGTGTTTTGGTGTCTTGTTTGTCCACCTCTCTCTGAGATGGATGGTTTCACTTGAGAAGGTCAGTTACATTTTTCCTACAACAAGATGTTTGTTTCCAAATGTTTGATCGTCTGCTGTTATTGTTTCTAACTCGGCTGTGGACAGTTTTCATTTTATTAAAGAATAACATTATTCTATGGAAAAATGTATTGGCAGCAAAAAGTTTTAGTAAATTTTCCGGCTCTCCCGTACTGAATTCCCAACAAATTTTACGAGTTAAATCCTGTTTATGCCATCATGGACAACTTTATAATATGTTTTTTTTTAAATGCTTTTTTTATTTTTTGCTGTGTTTTACTGATGTTTGGGACTCTGGAGTGGTGTCATGTCATCCAGTTCTGTGTGCTTGTACATCAGTTGATATGAAATGGCGACAATATTTCTCGCTGTTTTGCATAATTTTCCTTTTAAACGGTAAACCCCTCTCCCAATCCGTTTTCCCTTCCCCTGCCCCCCCCCCCCCCACTTCACACTCGACAGATTGTCTCAGCGCGTAGTTTGATTTATTATATTACAGGCCGTCCATTTCCCCGTTAGCCGTTTTCTTTCCACCCCCCACCCCCCATCCCCTCTCGCTCATATGCATTCATGAATACTGTCTCTCACACACAAACGGAGAGTCTGGCCCCTTTTCATTAGCATCCACTGTAACAACAAATTGATGTAGTTTTATAGCCAGCAGTGTCTATGTTTGGCTGACATTTATGTTGGGTCGTTATTCTTTCCATTGACCTCTCTTTCAGTTTTACCACCCTGGGTATCTCAGTTTTCTACCTTTTTATTTTTCGCTCCCATACTTTTTCATGCGCTCTCTCTGTCTTACTCTTTCTCCCTCCCTCTTTGCAGCTCTCCCATTAGCGGTCTGCAGATCCGCTATGACCCCTCAGGGTCGTTGCCAGGGCCAGGGCTGGGGTTGCTAGGGGCAGGGGGCGGCGGTGGGGAGACGCTGCCCCCGGTGGCCACCAGCATAGAGCAGCTCTTGGAGAGACAGTGGAATGAAGGGCAGAACTTCCTGCTGCAACAAGGAGCACAGGGAGACGGTAAGAGGACACACACACAATGCACAAACACACACACGCAATCAGGAGTCCTTTCCCTATTTCCCACTCAAAATAGCGTTTCCAGCCTTTTATGTGTCAGTCTGTCTATCAGTCTGTTGATTGACCAATTCCTCTTTCGCCCACCTTTGCTCACCAATTAGCTGTTTCTTCCAACTGTCAACCTGTCTTTATTTAACCCCATTAGGATGAATAACATCATTTTAACAGAGATGTTGGGGCAGTGTATCTCAGACATTAGAGACATTACCAATCGCTAGAATGACTGGTCCAACCAGTCTAGTTTGCAAGCACCAGCCCTGCTGAAGTATCCCATGAGCAAGGCACTACAAGCCAACTAGCTCCAGACTGATTTGTAGCTGACCAGGATACCCCATGTCCTCGGAGGGAAACACGAAAATCAAGGAAATCTCTACAGGGATCAATATTTCATGACGATCAGATTGGCATGCCTCTATGTCTAATCTACCTGTTATGCACGATAATTACTCTTTCTTGCTTCTCTATGCCCCTTCTCAATCTCTTTCTCTCTCTTTGTCTCAGTGGTGGGGATGTTGAAGTCCCTCCACCAGCTGCAGGTGGAGAACAGGAGGCTGGAGGAGCAGATTAAGACTCTGACCATGAAGAAGGAGAGACTGCAGCTTCTAAGCGCCCAGCTTTCAGTGCCTTTCACCCCTACCACAGCTTCCTCCGGTACACAGCGCAAAAACACGTATCCTACTCTACTCTGTCTGTTGCACACTCTCTCTGTCACACACACATGACTTATTTCAACATGTTTCATCAGTGCCTTTTCACTGTATGGGAAAATCTCAATGTGTGTCACTCTGTGTTCCAGATGTGAAAGGAGTCAGTGATTCCTCTTTACCCATTACAGCTCAGGTGAGGACTACCACCTGGTCGACTCGCAGTATAAACTAATACAGTTAGTGCACTTACTAATACTTAACTCATGTAATGACATTGAATTTGTACAGGTAAGGCCAACAAAACAAGTGTTTGATCATGTACTGTTTTAATAGTTTTACAGTATTACACTTTACAGAGCTTAACTATGGTTTAAATAGAACATGAACAAGGATTTGGTTAAGGTACTATGGAAAGTGTACCTCCTCCCCCAATCTTACCTGTGTTTCTCTCTCTCCCTCTTTCTATTGCTCTCTCTATATACACAAACATACACACACACACTTTTATATATATATATATATATATACATATATATACATATACATATGCATATATATATATTTTTTTTTTTTCCTCACTCTGTCTCGCTCTCTGTCTCCCTCAGGACAGCGCTTCATGTGGGGGCCGTAGCAGCAGCGGTTCTACCTCCTCTCTCTCCACCCCTCCTTCTGTCTCCCAGAGTCCGCCCCAGCCGCAGCTCAATGGGGTGACCACCGTGGGAGCGACCCCCGGGGGTTTGGGTGGGGTGGCGGGACTGATGGGGGCACTGGGGGCAGGGGGCGCCCTCGGCATGGGGGGCATTGTGGGTGCTCTGAACGGAGTGATCCAGGCACCAGCGGGCACTGCCAGCCCCCATACACATACCTCAGCGGCGGGAACCGGGGTCACCCTGTCTGTTAACAACAGGTATGTGTGGACACGCACATCTTTTCAGCTGTTTGGCATCAGGGACAAAGGGGATGTTATTGTTGCTTTTGTTTTAGATTTGGCTCCCTTGTCTGCCTGTGCTCGTCCTGGTCGGGTGTTGGCCTCACATGATACTTTAAACTCTGACCCTGCACTGGTTGCATCATATAAGCAACAGGTCAGCTGCAAAACTGATGTTAAATTGAAGCCTCCGTTTGTGTATATGAACTGGTTCTGCGGTTTGCCTATGCATTCAAAAGCTTGAAGTCAAGGGGAATACAGGAATACAGAATGAATTCCTGCTGTTAAAAACAGGAAAAGGAAACACCTACTGTATGACATCGTATACATCTCTAGAAACACCAGCGTTCAGATTCTTTAGGATAAATATTTTGCTGAGTCCACCCAAAGAGGTTGCTGGTAGCGCAACTCTCTCGATTTCTTCTTCACAGTATTAAATGTTTTGCTTTAGTCATAAATGAAAAAGATTTTCCCAATATTTTGGAAGCCTGTATAGTGGGAATAAGTGCTACTATTATACACAAATATCCAAAAAAAAAAGGAAAAAAATCACAGTAATGCTCATAAGACACAATTCAGACACTGACCTACACTAAAATAGTAAAAACAGCCGGGTAGATTTAAATAAAAGTCAGTGCAAAAGACTCACAGTTGAAAATATGTGGTGTAGACCCACACTTAGGCAGCCACCATTATCTGTATTACATAGAGCTTTCTTTATCCAGTGATCTGTTTTCAGGAAGTGGGGAGGCTCTTAGATTATTTTCAAGCGCAACTCACTGTTCAACCGTTCACATCAGAGTCCTGAAAGTCAGATGTTCAATTCGTCGTCGGTATGTGAGTTTGATTCGGTCTTCTTTTGCCCCCTTTCGCTTACATTTTGGATTCTAGCAGCTCAGCAAATACTAAGAACAGGTGAGCAGTCATAATTCGGAAAAACCCATCTCCATCTCCTTTTTGTGCTTAGAGACGTCTTTGATTCTGTTTCGCCGCCTTGCGTCTTATTTTTAAAGTGACAGGATGTGAATTCATATTCCTCACCATCCACGTTTTATTTTTCTCAATTTTAGTTGAAGACTCGTAAAAACTAGATGTTTAAAACTAATTGCATGTTTTGGTCGTTGAGTTAAAAGTGTGTTCCACTGCCATCTCATGTTTCATGTCTATTCTGTGTAGCGGGAAAACACAAAAACTGTAACTACTCAAATCTCAGTGCATCATTCATCATTTTCAACTTGCTTTAACAATTTTAGTTTGATCTTCGTCTGGCATTTTACATGTCCAAATATTCTGCAATAGTTAAGTTAAAACATCTACCACATGCTTGGAAGTTGTATGTTTAGAGCCACAAAAGCAGAGTGTGACTCTGAATACCTGGTGTGTGTGTGTGTGTGTGTGTGTTTGTGTGTTGTCTCTCCTCAGCACTGCGCGTCTCGGTCTTTTGTCTGAACAGCACAGACTCCTCCTGCAACAGCATCAGCTACAACAGTTACTGTCTACTCAGCCCTCAGCGGTACGACAAACGAAAACACACACACATACACACAAACACAGCCTCTTTCCACTCAATTATCAACAATAATGCACAGTCACACCACAACTCACCTTATGTTCCCCTTCTCTTTTTCTACCACTTTTAAACCCCATTCCGCTCCGCTCCATCTCTCTTCCTCCTTCCTTTCTATTCTATCTTGGCCTTCTGTCCTCTATTCTTATTCTCTCCATCTCTCTCTCTCTCACTCTCTCTCTGGCTCTTGCTCTCTCCTAGGACCAGCAGCAGGTGTTGCTCTACCAGCTGATGCAGCAGCAGCAGGACCTCCAGCAGTTGCAGTCCCTCTCCTCCTCCGCCCAGATTCCCTCCATCCCTCTCTCTTCTGCTCAGCTGCCCATCAACAGCCTGCTGCCGGGCGCCCATGGGCAGGGCCAAGGCGCCATCACCACCAACCCTTTCCTTGCGCTGCAGCATACCCACCCGCACTCTGACGCCCACACCCCGGGGGCTCAGAAACCACGGCTGGCCGAGAAGGCCGTGGGCATCACGGGCCAGGAGAAGACATGACAGCAGACGCTCTTCTTCAGTGTTCCTCTATCTGTCTTTTCTCTGCTGCTCTTCTATTTGTATTCCCTTTTTCTTTCTTCCTCTTGGGCTCTCTCTCCTCTCCCCTCTCCTATCTAGCTGTCTCATTTTCTAGCTGCCATACCTGTCTTGTCTCTCTGTCCTAGTCAGCCCCTCGTGGCTTTCCTACCATGTTCATTTTGTTCTCTGTCCGGTCTCTTCTTCTTTTTTTTTGCAACTTCACTCTCTCAGGGGCCACAGCTAACCAGAGTTCGTGCATTCGGCACACAAGCTAGCACACACAAAAAGCTACAACTGTACAAACAAACACAGCCCCCCGCCACCACCACCACCACCCTTATCCAAGAGACGCAGCAGTAGCCAGTGTAGGCCTGATGCCTGTCTCCCGGTATTCTCCATGCGCTCAGAGGGGAATAATGGAGAGGCTTGAGGAAATCTCCCTCGTGCTAGTACTGTTACCTCTCTCCCTTTGTCTCTCTCACTCTTGTTTGTGGAAATCCATTACTGTCAGCGAGCCAAGCCTCAAATGGTCACCGCAGAAGCCTTGCTTTGACTGTCTCTTCTCTGGGCCAGATACAGAGGGCTCATTCAATGAAGTGCAATGTGAAAAATGAAAGAAAAAAAAAGAAAAGATAAAAGTGAATGTTTAAATGGATTCTTTGTTCCTCTTGCAAGATAAAATTATGCAGAAACAGAGATGCTGGTGGTCACCCAGTGACTCTAGTACTGAAGCCTAAACATTACATTTTCCTGACTGAGCCCTCTACTGCACCTACCTCTCATGCAGGACCAGCCGATCAGGACCTAAGGGCCGTCAGCAGTGGCCAAAAACAATACACCAGTCAGGACTGGCCAATCAGGGTCCAAACCCAAGTGCCTGAGGCCAAAAAAGGGGGAGCGGGATTTATTTCCCTTCTTACCTGTGTCCCTGTCAGTCAACCCCGTTCCCACAATGCTACTGGTAATTAAGCTGTGTTGCTAAGGCAACAGAACACTTGGGCGTGTCAGATCTGACGTGCCGTGTCTTTAATTAAAACCCAGGAAATACTATTCTGCTGCATTCTCTGATCTCAAAGCCAACTTTGTATTGTGCTCTTTATTTATTTGGAGTTTTCTTTTTGTGTGTAATGGGCATGAGATAATATATTTTGAACGCCCGCTTGTGTTGCAATTTAACATCGTTCTATACTACTACTGTGTAAACATTTTGTTTTTCTTTCCACACAGTCAAATCTTGCTGTAAACCTTTTTAATGACTTAAAAATCTGTCATGTATTTGAGAACTACTTGAGAGTCGGTTGCTGAGGTGGTGTGGCTGTACATAACTGTTTGTTTGTAGGGGGGTAAGGGGGGAGGCTTAGGGGCTAGGGTGTTAAAGTGGCACAGTTTTACCTCGTTAAGTGTACATAGATCTTTCTCATTGGCCGTTGGTTGTACATAAGTGATTGTGATTGGCCGTGCTGGTGTGAAGGATAGCCAATGAAGCCTCAGTTTGTGTGTGTGAATCCTAGGACCAGACAAATAGGTTGACGGTGACTGGACACGTAAAGTATTAATTTATTTTTATATGTGCAGGGACATTGTGTTTCTTTTTTACGTTTTGCACCATTCTTGATGAAACATCATTTTATACTCTGGGCACCGTTTTCATCTGTGCACAAATTCGTTTGGATCAGTTTTGTACAAGTGGAAAAATGATGGGGCAATTTCTGACATTGCATTTCAAAACACCAAAATAAAGAAATGCTCTGAACAAAGTAATGTATGTTGTCTTTTGTCCACTGTAAATTTTATAAATCAATTATTATTTTAAAAAAAAGTCTATATCGTGCATTTGTTTGCCAATAGAATATGTTCCCTTACTTTGCCATTCAAAAATGTTTCTTTTATTTGTACCATGCTAACTAATGCAAATTGTTAACCAGTACAGTGAAACTTTATAATGTGTTAATCCAAATATCCTATACATTTTTTTTTATTTGAAGGAAAGAAAGACTCGATATATTACAAATATAACTAATTTTAACCCCCATGCAGTTAACAAACGGCCATCCTAAAGACAAGTTATAAACTCAATATAATACATTTAATGACGTCTACTTCACATTTAACTGAGCAATTTGGTGACGTTGGCTGTGAAATAGATGAAGTTGGAAAGATTTTTTTCATGTATTATGGGCTCTATGAAATGCCATGGTTCTGAATTACAAATATATTAGTCTGTAATTAATCCAATTAAACTTCAATAATGTAGTAATTTCAAGTGCACCATTTAGTATTTAACCTTAAATTTTAGCTCACCTCCACAACATTGTGTATTGCTACTTAAAAAGAGCCTTCATTATATATGAAATCACAATATTTCTTTGACTGCTGGACCCTGAATCATTAAGGACACGTAGGAAGGCTTTATCTCGCTAGAAGTAAGCGAAGAGCAACATTCACAGATGAAAGTTGCAATCAGTTTCCCTAAATACATGGACAGGATCCAGTAGCTAGTGAATGAATTGAAGAAAGTCAGAGTTATTATACAGGATACGTCCCACAAGGTTCCTACCCTAACAAACATGTACACACACCTCATGCCCCGCCATTCTGATGACTTCCAGCTGCCAAACAACTGTGTGTGTGTGTGTGTGTGTGTGTGTGTGTGTGTTTAGAATTGGGGGCACCATTCTGCTACATCTGCTTCTGCTCTGGTAATTAAAAGCTCACTTTCCTTCTGCATCTCTTTGACCCCCCCCCCCCCTACACACACCTCCCTATGCAACCATACACCCACACCAGGATTCTTCAATACCCCTCCCCATTCTCACAAACACACACACACACACACACACACAATCTAACGTGCATTCAACTACACAACCCCCTTTCTCCTCTCTCTACCCAAGCACTTACTCACTCGGACCTCCAAAAATCCCTCTCACCATGCACCCCACCCGCACCACCACCACCCTGCACACACATGCACACACCTCCACCCCCAACTCGCTATCAGCCCTGTCAATCAAAGCCAGGCTGTTTAAACACCCTCCCCACCCCCAACCCACCACCACCAACCCCGAGGACCTTCTCTTTCATAAGCTCTCACCGTGGGCCCACTCCACCCCCACCTCCCCTTAATACCACCAAGCCCTCGCCCAGCCGCACATACGCACACATGTTCTGTTGAGTTGGGGCAGAGCTGCTGTGTCCATCATCGATCACCTGCCGGAAAAACAAGACACCCCCCCATACACGCACACTCACACACTCAAACGCGCGCGCATCTCCCCAGGCGGGGGGAGGCTTACCAGCTGATGGAGGACCCCCGTGTGCTCTCCGACCAGGTGCCTGATCACAAAGTCAAAACATTGCTAAGCCCCGGTGTAAGGAGACAGAGACAGATGCTCCCATCACACGGCGCGCGCGCACACACACACACACACACACACACACACACACACACACACACACACAGGAGATAGTGAACAAGGGTTAAGCCCTGGATGATTAGACAAATGTAGGGCAGATATGTGTGGCTTCATACAGAGACAGGGAGCCGTGGCGGGCGGTGGTATGCAGAGATACCTGCCGCCCTACGTCACAGCGACAACATTTTCCAGCTCTGCATTTTTTCCTCCGTGTCCGTTGGGTGTTTTATTTGGACTGCACTTTGGAGGCTGCAGGGACACTTTCCGCACCAGAGGCAAGCTGAAACAGCAGAATGGAAAGTGGGGGGAAATGACAAAAAGACAGAAAAAACACAAATTAACATTGGTTTCTGTAAAAAATAAAAATAACTAAATATGTAGGGTAAAATAAATACATGGTAAAATAAATGTGTATTTTTTTTGCTGAGATTTATTTCCACCGGATTTCCCCTTAATTTTTTTTAGAAAGGTGGTTGCATCCCTAATAAAGAAAATCATGCAGTGTAAGTAAAATAAATATCTCAATTAATTGAACAATTTGCACTTAAAAAGCATACATCACAGATAGTCTCCATACATAAGTGGATTCAGTGACACACACATGACTGTATTTTTCTGGACTCGGTGCTGCGTTACAGCCAAGCAGACTTTGTTGGCTGGAGACACGAAACAGTTTGTAATTATTGCAACAGTGTAACGATTCTCGCGACATTGTGTTGTTTCTACTAACCAGCATAAACAGAACAGATTGATGTCTTAGACGTCTGCGTGGAGAGTAAATTAAGGTTTTGCTGCTGCCAAATAATAGACCATAACTGACCTAACCATTACTTGTTCTCCTTCTTGTGTTTTTTTTCTTTCTTCTTCTGCAGATCTGATAACACCATCTCCACTTCATGGAGTGGAAACACAAAACAGATCGGTGGGATCAGAAGCGGTGCAGGGAGGGACGTGACGTGAGGGATGTGACACACCAGCGTCGGCTGGAGCTCAGCCTCTGGCGTGGGTCCCCTCAGCCGGAGGAGGGTGGCTGGTCAGCGGGTTATCCACGTAGTGATGCACAATTCACGTTCATGCAAACCCACATTTCTCCGTCACCACGTTTGTTTGTTTGTTTTTGTTTTGTTTTTGTTTTGTTCGCTCTGTGTGTGTGTGTGTGTGTGTGTGTGTGTGTGTGTGTGTGTGTTTTGAATATTCTGCGTAAAATCGGTTCCTCACAGAGCTCAGACATCGACGCTTGCAGCACAGCAGAAATGAAAACGGGCCCATAAAACACGCTGACCGAGTGGCATGAGTAATTCTCACACGGGTCCAACATATGTTTGGTAATTCAGATAAATGATTTTAATTAGACCTCAGCCTCAAAGACAGAGTGCACAGAGCAATAAAGCTGAGAGAGGGCACCGTGCAGCCAGCCATTAGCGGGGGGGGGGGGGTGCTGCTGGTGTGTACAGTAATGCTGTGTAAATCATTACAGATTGAGATATGTGGGGACGGGCGATCCCGGCCAAAAAAACCTGCCCTCAGCTGCCAGGGGGCCCGGGATGTGGTGCCAGGTTGAACCACATCCGCCACACGGAGGGCTGTTTGGAGGCGGAGGAATGGAGAGGAGGTGGAGGAGGAAGGGGGTGGGGAGGGTAGTGATGGTGGAGGGAGCAAAAGGGAATATGAGGGGAGGAGAGCGGAGGGAGTGTTAGGAGAACAGCTGAGGAGATTCCCAGGGTAGGTAGCACCGTCTGCATGTGTGAGTCCGTGTGTGTGAGTCCGTGTGTGTGTGTGTGTGCGCGCGCGCATGGTTAAGCCTGCGTATATGTCTGTCTTTGCCTATGTGCATGTATGGGAGACGTGAGTCTGGTTATCTGTGTGTGTGTGCGTGCGTGTGTGTGTGTGTGTGTGTGTGTGTGTGTGTGCGCGCGCGCCTGCCCCCCCACAGGTCCCTCTCCTGTAGGATAATGGTGGTGAGGAGAGGCAGCAGGATTCGGCCTCATCCCTCTTCATTCAGACACCCCATATTGTTCTGCAAATAAGTGACACTCCTCTGTCATTCCCCACCTCAACACACACACACACACACACACACACACACACACACACACACACACACACACACACACACACACACACACACACCAACAC